>NC_083587.1:21817999-21857999 GCF_027579695.1 Neoarius graeffei
CACACACACACACACAGAGTGTTTACTCTCACTTTCAGATTCTCTTGTATCCATATATGGAGATAAGAGTACATTGATACGGCGTGCCTCGAAGGCCATAGATGGGAATATAGGCTTGTCTGAGTCCATATAAGGAAATCTTTGTTAGTCTTCATTTAGGATGTAATTGGTATCTGTACATGTGCAAATTTTATTAGCCAGCTAGCTAGCATGAGCTTTATTGATTTTTTTTATTGTAATCATAAAGTTTTTTAATCTATATGATTAATGCTAGGGCGGCACGGTGGTGTAGTGGTTAGCGCTGTCGCCTCACAGCAAGAAGGTCCTGGGTTCGAGCCCCGGGGCCGGCGAGGGCCTTTCTGTGTGGAGTTTGCATGTTCTCCCCGTGTCCGCGTGGGTTTCCTCCGGGTGCTCCGGTTTCCCCCACAGTCCAAAGACATGCAGGTTAGGTTAACTGGTGACTCTAAATTGACCGTAGGTGTGAATGTGAGTATGAATGGTTGTCTGTGTCTATGTGTCAGCCCTGTGATGACCTGGCGACTTGTCCAGGGTGTACCCCGCCTTTCGCCCGTAGTCAGCTGGGATAGGCTCCAGCTTGCCTGCGACCCTGTAGAAGGATAAAGCGGCTAGAGATAATGAGATGAGATGAGATGATTAATGCTAGCTGGCTAACATGAACTAACCTGACCGGTATTTCTGAGAAAAATTGCATTTTAAATCATATTCATGCCACTACCTAAATGTAATATTTGAATAATATTTGAATAGGTGCCCGTGTTTGACATGTAAGATGATAATCTAGAGAAATAACAACAGAAATATTTAACACGTGGCAAAGGTTTTCCAGGATGTTGGCTAAAATTGTAGGTTTTAGCACTAACGGAGTTGTACTGAATGTTATTGGAAAATTATCTCACTGAGCTCAGTGACTGCCGAGAGGAAATTTTAATCACATTCGTAATTGTTTATACTCACTGCTAACCTGCTAGCAAACAGAAGCTAACCTGACAAGATTTCTGAGAAGATTCCTAAACCATAATTGTAAATGTTTGTTTGTTTTTAACTGCTGTTGATAGCTAGATACCCAACAGGAGCTAAACTGACAGGATGTCTGAGAGGATTTTTAAGTAATATTCATAAGCGTTTGCTAAACACACTGTTACTTCTACCTGACTAAGCTAAGATGCGCTAGCTAACATGGACTATCCTGAATTCTGAGATGATTTCTAAGCCACATTTAAACAGTAACTGTTATCTCATCTCATCTCATCATCTGTAGCTGCTTTATCCTGTTCTACAGGGTCGCAGGCAAGCTGGAGCCTATCCCAGCTGACTACGGGCGAAAGGCGGGGTACACCCTGGACAAGTCGCCAGGTCATCACAGGGCTGACACATAGACACAGACAACCATTCACACTCACATTCACACCTACGCTCAATTTAGAGTCACCAGTTAACCTAACCTGCATGTCTTTGGACTGTGGGGGAAACCGGAGCACCCGGAGGAAACCCACGCGGACACGGGGAGAACATGCAAACTCCACACAGAAAGGCCCTCGCCGGCCACGGGGCTCGAACCCGGACCTTCTTGCTGTGAGGCGACAGCGCTAACCACTACACCACCGTGCCGCCCGAGTAAATGTTGTCATTGTTATTATTATCGCTAATGATAGCCTGTTACCAAACATAAGCAAAATGCACAGGATTTCTGAGAGGAATTTGAAGTCACATTCATAAATGTCTGAAATGTTCACTGCTAACATGCTAGCTCACATAAGCTAACATCACAATATATATATGTTATTTACCAGCTGGGAGGTCCGTATTGTGAAATACTGTGACCGAGGTCTTGAAAGTATTCAAGGCCGAGGTCACGGTATTTCACCATACGGACCGACCTTAAGCTGGTAAATAATATATTTATTTTTTTCTTTACCAAATTCTAACAGAAAATGAGAGCACCCAAAAGGGAAAACTGAGCCGAGCCGCCATTTTGAATCCTCATTCACGGCTGTAATGCAAATGGCTTCCTCCTCGGTATACAAGTGCACTTCCATGGCAGGAAAAAAACTACATTTTGCTGCCTATGTAGTCCCCTATTTATACAAAATTGAGTCATTCAGGATTCAGCCATGTTTTTGCTCGGCGTTAGCAACAGTTAGAGGTTTTTAGCTTTCTCCTGAAATGTTTTCTTTTATTTCTTCTTCCTCAGGGTAGTAAAACTCGCTTTCGCTGTGAACACTGTCGTTATCGCTATCCATGCTGTAAAATTAATCCTATTCTCCTGAGAAATGCTGGCAAAAATTTATAAGATTTTTGATAACAATCTTTTATAAATAAATCTTATAAAAAAAGATACATGTTGACAAAAATGCTACTATGTTTGTTGCTGTTCTGAACGAGCGAGTCGCCAGAGGTCCATAACCGGGGTCTGTACCTGGGGTCCGTATTGTAGGATACAGACCCGCTCGCCAGCCAATCAGAGCGTAGGATTTGATGGAAACCAGACCACGAAACAAATAAAAATATTTATTATTTTGACTGTCAAACAAAAGTAATGTCGTTGAAAATTCTAGCCATCTAGCTAACATGACCTTAGCCAACTAAAATTTTAAGAGGATTTTAATTCATATTCAGAAATTCTCATGACTGATGCTAGCTAGCAAGAAATCAGCTAATCAACATCAGCTAACCTGCTGTGATTTCTGAGAATGGTGTATTTATACATGATTATAATATTTGCTAGCTCATAAATGCTAGGCAACTTAAGCTAACAGAATGAGGGTTAAGGTAGGTCCTTGCCCAGAAGAGTTTGAAAGGAATATATTTTCATGCACTGAAGGTTTAAAGACATTCACAGAACTTAGTGACAGATGGAAAAACTCAGAAAAATAAAAACCCTAGTCTATCCTACACTGGCACTCGGAAGAATAGCTTCATTTCAGAAATCGTGACAGCATGAGACAGAGGAAATGAGACCAAGACATGAGAGGACCACTTGGGATGTGAAGAGGCGCAGGACAGACAGAACAGAATGTCTCGCCAAATCCAAGAACAGATGATGATGAAGCTCAAAGACGGAAGTCCGAGCCAATTTCTGGCTGAAGCGGTGTTGTGTCTCTGCATGCAGTAGAGGATGGAAGATTGTTTGTTATGGCAGGGTGTGAGAGTCAGACAGAAATAGCGTCTTTCTCTCTCTCACACACACATACGGCTGCTCTGAGCTGTTCAGTACTCCCTCGGTAAAAGCTCTTTTATGAATGAGTATAGTGTCTGTATTCATCTTGTTATCCAGCTGTAATTTTAGACTAACCCTATGTTCACACTCACAAGTGATAAAGCAACAGGCGACCATTAATATTCAACATATACTGTATACAGTACTGTGCGAAAGTCTTAGGCACATGTAAAGAAATGCTGTAGACCAAAAATGGCTTAAAAAAATAATGAAATGAAATGTTTCAACGTTAAAAAAATACTATAAACAGTAATCAGTAAGCCGTAATAAATGAAACAAAGTCAATATTTGGTGTGAGACGGCCCTTTGCTTAAAAAAAAATAGTAGTCTGAGGTCCAGTGAGTGCAGTTTTATGCGGAAATGAGCTGTAGGTTTTACTGAGCGTCTTACAGAACCAGCCCCAGTTCTTCTGGACACTTTGACTGTCACACTCGCTTCTTCATTTTGCACCAAAACCCAGCAGCCTTCATTATGTTTTCTTTTTTCATCTGAAAAGTGCTCTCTTATGGAAAATGCTGCTCAGATCCAAACTTTTTATCCCCCTGTAACATTTAATTTTGTGCTGGAAAACGAACATTTGGGCTCTAAAGTGTTTTTGTACTGACTCGATAACGTAGAAGTCCATCCATCCATTACCTGTAGCCGCTTGTGGGCAAGCTGGAGCTACGGGCGAAAGGCGGGGTACACCCTGGACAAGTCGCCAGGTCATCACAGGACTGACACAGAGACAAACAACCATTCACACTCACATTCACACCTACACTCAATTTAGAGTCACCAGTTAACCTAACCTGCATGTCTTTGGACTGTGGGGGAAACCGGAGCACCCGGAGGAAACCCACGCGGACACGGGGAGAACATGCAAACTCCACACAGAAAGGCACTCGCCAGCCACGGGGCTCGAACCCGGACCTTCTTGCTGTGAGGCGACAGCGCTAACCTCTACACCATGGTCCCACCTAATGTAGAAGTCATAAAATAGAAATCTATAACAAATTTTGTATGAAAAAAATAGGGCGTCTAAGACTTTTCACTGTACTGTATATGACATGGAGCTGTGATTTCAGCAACAGCAGCAAGCAGCAGTTTAAAGGGGAACAGAGGGCAATATATAGAGTAAATATAACAATAAAACACACATTAACGAACCTTATTCAAGACTTACAGAAGTTTTTTGTTCTAAGGTTGGAAAGTTATAGTGTTTTGAAAGTAGCTCGAGCAAACTATTTCCGCAGTTTGAACAGCCCGCCATGATATTAATTTTATCCAATCAGAATGCACGCTCATTTTCTCTGCGTAACACTCATGACGTATGTATGTGCCCAGTTGTGTTGGCTCATTGAGGTTGGGAATAGCACGTGTGAAATACCTGTTTCTGCCTCTTGCGACGATTTCGCAAGTCCACCTGTGGCGCCTATCTCATTGCAGCAAATAAATTCTGCTGGACTCGTGAGCAACTCCACGTTACATTTTCCGCACGAGCACCACGCCGTGTCACCTGCACGCAGACGCTCTGCCCCACGCTCGCCATGCCCATGGTCAGCATCGGTCTCATCCTCGCCGTCATCCGAGCTTTCTTCTCTTCTTTCATCACCGGAGTCGAGAGTACCTCTCCTAGGTTCAAACTGGTACCCTTCTAAGCCATAGCCTGCTTGCAGTGTGTCTTGCGGGATCTCTTCGTATGATTCGACAGAGCTGTTGCTTTCACTTGATGCGCCCGACGCCCTGATTACACGCTTATCTCCTCTATTTCGGAGAGTTCCGCTAGTGCAGTGGGTAGCGCTGACGTCACGGTCTTTTAAAAATGGCGACTCTTGTGCGGTTTAGCGTATAGAGTATTATATTTACAATTACCAAGATATTTCGTTGTTTTCTAGTATATAAATTTGATAGAATACTTAAGAATACGTTACTTTGTCACATCAGCAACTGTATATATTATATTTGGTACCCCTTTAATCAGAATTTTCTCATTATACAAAGTTATGATCTGGCAAACCAACGAATCCAAACAAGTGCTCCAATTTTACTGGAGTTAAAATTTATCAATGTGTTTTCATTTTTAGTTCCTACCTGTGACTAAGTTGTAGTTCACACTCACAAGAGACTAACTACTACTAGGAACCCAAGCTATAATAAACATGCATTATTCAGTAGTAAACATACACCTTGGCGTTCATGATTTTAAACGTCTGAATGATTCAGTGACTTTTGAACACATATGCTCAGATTGGGCATGCTTTTAAGAGATTTTTAAAGAAAACACCTAAATATGTACTCCTAGTAACATGCCAATATTGTTAAAGCTTGGCCTTGAACCATGTAAGAAAATGTTTTCTCCAGAACCTAAACTCTCTCATACGGTAGATCAACATTGACTTACCTTCCTCTTCAAAATGCCTCTTGAATTTTATCTGCACAGAAAGTCCAGGGTGTTTATGTTTGCTGGATCCTGAGCTTTTCTTGTTTATATGCTATTCGTCATGCTACCTGCCATTCGGTTTACAAAACGCCTACCCAAATAGCGACAGTTTGGAGCCTGATTCATGCTGTTTGTAGTCAGACGAGTGACTGCTCTCATAAACAAGTTAATAAGGAACCATTGCCAGTGGCCACAATCCCATCTCTCTCTCTCTCTCTCTCTCTCTCTCTCTCTCTCTCTCTCATTGCTGATTATTTATTTGGTTTGGTTTGCAGGCACTGTGGCGGCTGTGGCAGGTCTACACCCAGGTCAGTGCATTATCAAGGTCAATGGCATTAATGTGAGCAAAGAGAGTCATGCCAGTGTGATCGCCCATGTCACAGCCTGCAGGAAATACCGCAGACCAACGCAGGTACGAGCCACGTCCCAAATCAACCATTTGTGCACTATTGTGTGCACTACAGAGTCATGTTTCAGTGTTACTATAATTAATAACGACAACGACAGTAATAATCAATGTGATGCATTGTTTATGCATTCACCCACTTGTTAATCATCCATTTAGCAATTCATTCAATAACCAAATAAAAATTCAATAAAATTCAATTTATTAATGATCTATCAGCCATTCAGCCATTTATTAATAATCCTTTTATCCGTTCAACATTCACCAATCAGCCATTCAGAAATCATCCATTCACCAATATTTTAATCATCCATTCAATATTCTTTAATCATCCATTCACCCATTTATTAATCATCCATTTATCAATTTATCCATTCAGCATTCATCATTCACTCATTCAACCATTTATGAATAATACGTTTACAAATTCATCCAATCAGCCATTTACTAATCGTCCTTTTATCATTTCATCCATTCACCATTCATCAGCCATCCCTTAATCCATGAATCTGTCTATAAGTTATACATTTATCGATTCAACAGTATTTAATCATCCATTCACACATTTATTATTCACCCATTTATCCATTCAACCCATCAAGTATTCATCTACTCATCATTTATTTTCCATTAGGTCACACATTCAGTTCATTCATCAATTTTCACCAACCATCCATTCATCATTATTTGTCCATTCGTTTATTTATTTCACCATTAATCATCATTCATCAACCATGCCTTATCATTCATCGACACTCATCAGTGATCTATTTGTTCTTTCAACATTCAGCAATTCATTTATATATATATATATATATATATATATATATATATATATATATATATATATATATATATATATATATATACACACACACACACAGTTAGGTCCATAAATATTTGGACAGAGACAACATTTTTCTAATTTTGGTTCTGTGCATTACCACAATGAATTTTGAACAAAACAATTCAGATGCAGTTGAAGTTCAGACTTTCAGCTTTAATTCAGTGGGTTGAACAAAATGATTGCATAAAAATGTGAGGAACTAAAGCATTTTTTAAACACAATCCCTTCATTTCAGGGCCTCAAAAGTAATTGGACAAATTAAATAATTGTAAATAAAATGTTCATTTCTAATACTTGGTTGAAAACCCTTTGTTGGCAATGACTGCCTGAAGTCTTGAACTCATGGACATCACCAGACGCTGTGTTTCCTCCTTTTTAATGCTCTGCCAGGCCTTTATTGCAGCGGTTTTCAGTTGCTGTTTGTTTGTGGGCCTTTCTGTCTGAAGTTTAGTCTTTAACAAGTGAAATGCATGCTCAGTTGGGTTGAGATCAGGTGACTGACTTGGCCATTCAAGAATATTCCACTTCTTTGCTTTAATAAACTCCTGGGTTGCTTTGGCTTTATGTTTTGGGTCATTGTCCATCTGTATTATGAAATGCCGACCAATCAGTTTGGCTGGATTTGAGCACACAGTATGTCCCTGAATACCTCAGAATTCATCCGGCTGCTTCTGTCCTGTGTCACATCATCAATAAACATTAGTGACCCAGTGCCACTGGCAGCCATGCATGCCCAAGCCATCACACTGCCTCCGCCGTGTTTTACAGATGATGTGGTATGCTTTGGATCATGAGCTGTACCACGCCTTCACCATATTTTTTTTCTTTCCATCATTCTGGTAGAGGTTGATCTTGGTTTCATCTGTCCAAAGAATGTTCTTCCAGAACTGTGCTGGCTTTTTTAGATGTTTTTTAGCAAAGTCCAATCTAGCCTTTTTATTCTTGAGGCTTATGAGTGGCTTGCACCGTGCAGTGAACCCTCTGTATTTACTTTCATGCAGTTTTCTCTTTATGGTAGATTTGGATATTGATACGCCTACCTCCTGCAGAGTGTTGTTCACTTGGTTGGCTGTTGTGAAGGGGTTTCTCTTCACCATGGAGATTATTCTGTGATCATCCACCATTGTTGTCTTCTGTGGGCATCCAGGTCTTTTTGCATTTATGAGTTCACCAGTGCTTTCTTTCTTTCTCAGGATGTACCAAACTGTAGATTTTGCCACTCCTAATATTGTAGCAATTTCTCAGATGGGTTTTTTCTGTTTTCGCAGCTTAAGGATGGCTTGTTTCACCTGCATGGAGAGCTCCTTTGACCGCATGTTTTCTTCACAGCAAAATCTTCCAAATGCAAGCACCACACCTCAAATCAACTCCAGGCCTTTTATCTGCTTAATTGAGAATGACATAACGAAGGAATTGCCCACACCTGCCCATGAAATAGCCTTTGAGTCAATTGTCCAATTACTTTTGGTCCCTTTAAAAACAGGGTGGCACATGTTAAGGAGCTGAAACTCCTAAACCCTTAATCCAGTTTTAATGTGGATACCCTCAAATGAAAGCTGAAAGTCTGGACTTTATGTCCATGTCCATTATATAACTCTAACCTGAATATGTTTCAGTAAACAGGTAAAAAAACAAAATTTGTGTCAGTGTCCAAATATATATGGACCTAACTGTGTGTGTGTATATATATATATATATCTTGCATCCATTTATCAGTCATCTATTCATCCGTTCATCATCTTCAGTGTATGTATTGTACTTTTTCACTTTTCTTTATGAAAATGACTACAAATTATGAAAAATATAATAAAATAATATAAAGGACACAATATACAGTATCCATCCATCCATCCATCCATCCATCCATTCATTATCTATACCGCTTGTCTGTCAGGGTCACGGTGGAAGCTGGAGCCAATCCCAGTTGACTTTAGGCAAGAGGCAGGGTACACCCAGGGCAGGTCGCCAATCTATTTCAGGGTATAGAGTATACAAATAAACCAAAAAGATTTTCAATCTGGTTTCAAAGACACATGTCGAGCTACTGTCCCAAATGTTTTCTATTCTAAGTTGGAGTAGAGACGAGATGAGAACATCTTTTACTGGCTGAGCTGCAAGCGGGCTTTACTGCTTCAGAAGATCATCAAGGCATGCTAGACATAAACCACATAAAGCTTTAACTGTTATGAGCAGAACTTTGTATTCAGTTCACCAATAAATCAGACTGCTGATGAGGTTTTATTTGTGCCCCCCCCAACAACTCTAAAACTAATCCAAGCACTGAACTAAGCAGCTGAGGGTTAAGTTCTTTACTTGAGGGCTAAACAGTGTTGGATAGTCTTGAGATTTAAACCCATAAGCTTTCAACCATGAACTATAAAGAGAATACTGATACAGGATGGTGTTCAATGTGATTAATCATTAAATAACAGTAAAAAAATCTATAAAACAAGAGTCCACCATACTTCACTAATATAAGTTGAAATACAATGTTCTTACTGATTGAAATCAGGAATGGTTGCACATAGTACATGCAGGAGATAGCAGCAGTTAATATACATGTATTACACTCATCGGCCACTTTAATAGGAACTTGTTCTTGATTCTAAGATTCCTGTTCTCGGCTGCAGGAGTGGAACCCAATGTGTTCTTCTGCTGTTGCATGCTGAGATGCTTTTCTGCTCACCACGGTTGTAAAGAGTTGCTATGAGTTACTATATCCTTCCTGGCAGCTCAAACCAATCTGGCCATTTTCCTCTGACCTCTCTTATCAACAAGGCGTTTGTTTCCACCCACAGAACTCTCGCTCACTCAGTGTTTTTTGTTTTTTGCACCATTCTGTGTTGTGTGTGAAAACCCCAGGAGATCATCAGTTTCTGAAATACTCAAACCAGCCCATCTGGCTCAAACCAACACCCGTGCCACAGTGAAAGAAAGTCACACTTTGAGATCACAGTAATTTTTCCCATTCTGATGTTTGAAGTGAACATTAACTGAAGCTTTTGATTCGTATCTGCATGATTTGATGCACTGTGCTGCTGTCAAGGGATTGGCTGATTAGAGAACTGCATAAAACAGTAGGTGGATGCGTGCTCCTGATAAAGTGGCTGGTGAGTGTATATAGTACAATATTTTGGGAATTTTATGAATTAATTTTCACTCATAAAATCCCTCTGTGCACTACTTAGAGTTAGCATCCAAATTATGATACATACACTACCGTTCAAAAGTTTGGGGTCACCCAGACAATTTTGTGTTTTCCATGAAAAGTCACACTTTTATTTCCCACCATAAGTTGTAAAATGAATAGAAAATATAGTCAAGACATTTTTCTGGCCATTTTGAGCATTTAATCGACCCCACAAATGTGATGCTCCAGAAACTCAATCTGCTCAAAGGAAGGTCAGTTTTATAGCTTCTCTAAAGAGCTCAACTGTTTTCAGCTGTGCTAACATGATTGTACAAGGGTTTTCTAATCATCCATTAGCCTTCTGAGGCAATGAACAAACACATTGTACCATTAGAACACTGGAGTGAGAGTT
Source organism: Neoarius graeffei (assembly GCF_027579695.1). NCBI lineage: Eukaryota > Metazoa > Chordata > Actinopteri > Siluriformes > Ariidae > Neoarius > Neoarius graeffei. Next base: position 21,828,455 of record NC_083587.1, read on the forward strand.
GCTGGAAATGGGCCTCTATACACCTATGGAGATATTGCACCAAAAACCAGACATTTGCAGCTAGAATAGTCATTTACCACATTAGCAATGTATAGAGTGGATTTCTGATTAGTTTAAAGTGATCTTCATTGAAAAGAACAGTGCTTTTCTTTCAAAAATAAGGACATTTCAAAGTGACCCCAAACTTTTGAACGGTAGTGTACACTACACCCATAATGCAGTTTTCCATTTGTAAGGAATAGGTGTAATGGAGCAGTACAAACTGTACCTAATACAATAAATATGTCTCATTTTAAACTAACCAGTTCTTCATATCCAATGAGTATTTATTTCTCGCCCCATTTAACCAGGACATTGAAGTAAAAAAACACTTTTTTGTGGTGAACTAAGGTTTTTGGACAGAACATGAACTGAACAGAGCGTGCTGGCCAAATGAACCCGAACCCTAATGCCAGTCTAAACATTTGTGTTCTGGTTGTTTCTTATTTCAGCAAGACTCCATAAAGTGGGTGTATAACAACAGTGAGAGTGCCCAGGAAGACCACCAGAAGGCCAGCCAGAAACCTAGTTCTGAGGAGAACGGAGAGGTGTTTGAGTGTAAAGTGGAAGGTAGTTCTAAACACCACACCACACACACACACACACTCACTGTCTCAGTGCCATTTCCATCATCGTGATGTTCACTGCAGCTGTCTACTTGTCTCTCGGCGTGCAGTGAATCTCTCTTCCGCAGTCACACCTGCTACTCATTAGAGGGGAAAACATTTCAATCACTCACCTCAGTGAAGACGAATTGATTCTAAGATTCAAAATATGGACGGGAATATTTTGGACGGGACTGTCCGACAGCTTAATAAGTAACCGGATTTACTTGAGTTGTGAGTTATTAATCAGATACTTACGATTAGTAAAGATTTACTTCAGATTTCTAACAGTGATTTAGTTGCAGATACATGTATCAAATGATTCAATTTTTCGAATAAGATTCATAAAAAGAAATATTAAATGTGTCCACAATGATGTACAGCACTAGATGACTCAAAAATGACTAAATAAGAGCTGGGAATGTTACTGATGAATGTTTTTGAATAACATTGAATAAATTATTAGAGTGGGCAGCACGGTGGTGTAGTGGTTAGCACTGTCGCCTCACAGCAAGAAGGTCCGGGTTCGAGCCCCGTGGCCGGCGAGGGCCTTTCTGTGTGGAGTTTGCATGTTCTCCCCGTGTCCGCGTGGGTTTCCTCCGGGTGCTCCGGTTTCCCCCACAGTCCAAAGACATGCAGGTTAGGTTAACTGGTGACTCTAAATTGAGCGTAGGTGTGAATGTGAGTGTGAATGGTTGTCTGTGTCTATGTGTCAGCCCTGTGATGACCTGGCGACTTGTCCAGGGTGTACCCCGCCTTTCGCCCGTAGTCAGCTGGGATAGGCTCCAGCTTGCCTGCGACCCTGCACAGGATAAGCAGTTATGGATAATGGATGGATGGAAATTATTAGAGTTGACTCCAAACTTTTGAACAGAAGTGTATCTATACAAATCCATGGTGTAACTGCAATGTGTACTCGAGCATTAAATGTAAATGTTGGTGGGGGGAATATTCCATCGAAGACAAATTTCCCAGAAAACCAAGACAGACGTTCCTCATCAACTAACTAATTTCAGAAGCTGTATGATGTCAAGCCAGACAATACAGTCTCCCAAATTCCAAGATGTTCATTATGTAAAGAATAAAACACAACGAGGCATGTGGTTACAGGAAAACAATCGATGATAGAGTTGATCATTTCCCCCCAATAACATATCATGAAGTGCTTTATTCCCCTTATACTACAGCACTGTGACTGTGTCAATGGTTACACGTTTCCATTTTTTTAAACAATGCCATGACGTACTGTTTATCCACTTAATGTTACATTTAAGGTTGTGGAATGTCTGTGAAACAGGTCGCTTACTTTAGCACTGTCGTCTCAAAGCAAGACGGTTCTGGGTTCTGTGTGGAGTTTGCATGTTCTCCCCGTGTCTGTGTGGGTTTCCTCTGGGTTCTCCGGTTTCCCCCACAATCCAAGGACATGTGGTTAGGTTAACGTGGGGCAACCTTGGCCTGAGGTTGGGTTGAAGTGCCCTTGAGCAAGGCACCTAACCCCTAACTGCTCTCCAGGCTGCTCTGGATATGTGTGTGTGCTCACTGCTCACTTGTGTGTGCATGTGTGTGTGTGTGTGTGTGTGTGTGTGTTCACTGCTTCAGCTGGGTTAAATGCAGAGAGGGATTTCACTGTGCTTGAGTGTACACTACTGTTCAAAAGTTTGGGGCCACCCAGACAATTTTGTGTTTTCCATGAAAAGTCACACTTTTATTTCCCACCATAAGTTGTAAAATGAATAGAAAATATAGTCAAGACATTTTTCTGGCCATTTTGAGCATTTAATCGACCCCACAAATGTGATGCTCCAGAAACTCAATCTGCTCAAAGGAAGGTCAGTTTTATAGCTTCTCTAAAGAGCTCAACTGTTTTCAGCTGTGCTAACATGATTGTACAAGGGTTTTCTAATCCTCCATTAGCCTTCTGAGGCAATGAGCAAACACATTGTACCATTAGAACACTGGAGTGAGAGTTGCTGGAAATGGGCCTCTATACACCTATGGAGATATTGCACCAAAAACCACACATTTGCAGCTAGAATAGTCATTTACCACATTAGCAATGTATAGAGTGTAATTCTGATTAGTTTAAAGTGATCTTCATTGAAAAGAACAGTGCTTTTCTTTCAAAAATAACGACATTTCAAAGTGACCCCAAACTTTTGAACGGTCGTGTACGTGTGATAAATAAAGGCTTCTTGTTCTGGTTGTTCTCGTTATGTTGCTGAGAAACCGCAGTCACATTCAGAAAACTTTCCAGAGACATCAGACTTAAAGTTATCACTTTATATCTGACTTTTACAAAGAGCTGACATTGCAGATTCCTTACAAAAATGCTAAATTACATAAAACTTTACCATATCAACTGCCATATGTTTTTCTTGAAATTTTGAAATATGCTTATTATAAACGTCCATCAGTGAAGGCCGATTGAATTAGTTGCTACTATAGAAACAATAGAAATGACTGTTGTAGAATTCATATTTAGAAAATTATTCAACACCTTCTGACCAATCAAGTTTCTCATCTCATCTCATTATCTGTAGCCGCTTTATCCTGTTCTACAGGGTCGCAGGCAAGCTGGAGCCTATCCCAGCTGACTACGGGCGAAAGGCGGGGTACACCCTGGACAAGTCGCCAGGTCATCACAGGGCTGACACATAGACACAGACAACCATTCACACTCACATTCACACCTACGCTCAATTTAGAGTCACCAGTTAACCTAACCTGCATGTCTTTGGACTGTGGGGGAAACCGGAGCACCCGGAGGAAACCCACGCGGACACGGGGAGAACATGCAAACTCCACACAGAAAGGCCCTCGCCGGCCCCGGGGCTCGAACCCAGGACCTTCTTGCTGTGAGGCGACAGCGCTAACCACTACACCACAGTGAAATCAAGTTTATTTATTATATTTTTTTAAAATTAAGACGCAATCGATTTTCTCGTTTTTTCAGTCATTTTTTTCCTCCCCATTGAAATGAATGGAGTTTTGAATCAAATGCAAATCTTCCTGTTAGGTCATCCTTCATCAGAGCGCCACCACACTTAATATCACATCTCAGGACCACTCACCCATCACATACCTGAAATCAGCTATAACACACACTCATCCTCTTCTTACTTTTCATCCCTCTCTTTTTCTCCCATTAGCAGCAATGTATTTTTTTGGTGCCATCGGAATAAATGGGGTTTTGGAATCAAAGTCTTCCTGTTTGGCAATGGTTCAGCAGAGATCCATCAAACTTCATTTAATAACTCAGACCAACTCAACCAACACACACATCCATTCATCACGAGCCACACTCGTCTTTTTTTGCACTGCAGAGCAATCACAATTGCACTTTCTTGTGGAAATGCGTCTCTAGATTCTACTATGTTTACATATTTGAGTATGTATGGCTCTAGACAGTAGCTGCAGCATCCTTTGACAGTTTTTCAAACAAAATCCCTTCATTAGTTCGTCCAAGTGATACATTTCTGAATATGTGCATGGTACGAATCTATAGTATGTGACCCTGCTTTGTGTATGTGTGTTTATATATGTGTGCACTGCAGAGGTCATGGACAAGTTCAATACCATTGCTTTGATAGATGGGAAGAAGGATCATGTGAGTCTGACGGTGGATAACGTGCACCTAGAGTACGGCGTCGCTTACGAGTACGACAGCACGGCTGGGATCAAGTGCCACGTGCTGGAGAAGATGGTGGAGCCGAAAGGCTTCTTCAGCCTCACAGCTAAGGTACTGTACAGACATATCACTGCTTCAATACTGAGGTGAAAGACGGTTTATTCTCTCCACATTCACTGGATATGAGCAATCGCGTGCTCTGATTGGCTACTCTACTACTAGGATATCAGCTTATATACCATGAGTAGAGAAAAACAAAATGGCGGTGCGTGTTGCTGAACCAACTGAGGATGAAATAAAACTCTACTCAAAAACAAAACCCAAAAAAATACAAAAACACCCAACAAGTAATTGTGGAATAAAAGTATTTGATGGTAAAAACATATCTTTTTTATTTTTTCAAGAATTATTATTATTATTATTGGGGCGGCACGGTGGTGTAGTGGTTAGCGCTGTCACCTCACAGCAAGAAGGTCCGGGTTCGAGCCCCGTGGCCGGCGAGGGCCTTTCTGTGCGGAGTTTGCATGTTCTCTCCGTGTCCGCGTGGGTTTCCTCCGGGTGCTCCGGTTTCCCCCACAGTCCAAAGACATGCAGGTTAGGTTAACTGGTGACTCTAAATTGACCGTAGGTGTGAATGTGAGTGTGAATGGTTGTCTGTGTCTCTGTGTCAGCCCTGTGATGACCTGGCGACTTGTCCAGGGTGTACCCCGCCTTTCGCCCGTACTCAGCTGGGATAGGCTCCAGCTTGCCTGCGACCCTGTAGAACAGGATAAAGCGGATAGAGATAATGAGATGAGATGACATTATTATTATTATTATTGCATTTTTCACAAATTGCTCCTGTCATTTCGCCTGTTTGTTTACATTCTAAGCGGAAATGATTTTGTCAGGTGTTTTGTATAAAGCTTTTATTTATTGAATTTGCAAAAAAATAAAAATGCTGTTTCTCAAAATTCAGTGAATGTGGATAGAATAAACTATGCGCCTCGCTGACTATCAGCTCATGTACGACTCGATTTCATGGAATAACTGTTAAATATTGAAACGATTAGTTTGCTCCATGATCCTCAGAGTCTATGGTAGCCAGGAAAGTTTATCCACAGTAGTTAGTTAGCTATTTAGCCTTCCATCTGTTAACTGCAATTAGAGTATGCCATTTACTAGATTACGACATTGCTGATTGCATAACCTTTATAGTAGGGATGTACTAATTGGGCTGATTTTGAGACCGTCACAATTTTTTGATGTCGTGTGTAAAAGACTGAAAGCCAGTGAACCATCATCCACCATGTTGGTTTTGATCTGAAGTCAAGATCAAGCTCATTGGTTTGTGATTGATACTTGGCTATAATGATAATTGGTATGTAAAACATACACTATGAGGTCTTTCACATATTGAACATTGGTTAGGTTTGTATAAATCTTGTAATGTGGCCCAGGCATTAATTATCCACAGATGGGGCGGAGTGAAGGGTTACTGGGGGCATGCCTCGACCAAGACGTGTAAACAACCAACCTGTTGGAGGAATCCTTCCATAAAATACAATTTATCTGCATATCTAAATCACAGATGTGTATTTCATTGTTTTGACACATATGTCATTCAGACAGTAATACTTCTGTTACCAGATTTTAACTACTAACATGTGACGTTAACTCATTTAGCATGCTGTTTTATGTTTTGTGTATCATCATCCCTGCTGCTTCTAGTCAATTTCTTGGCAGTTCTCTGTTTTGGAAGTGATTTCATTAGACCTGGAGGTTTAATGAAATTTTCCTTGGCGTTGCAAAGCTGCAGACAGGTGTGGGAAATCATACAAGTACATTCTTTAATAACACCACAAGGGCTTTTGGCAGATGGGTTTTGGAGGAGAGGAAGTGAGCTGAAGCGTCTGCTTGAATGGGGAATGTTTTTGGAATTAAAACAGAGCAAACCACACAGTTGATACCAAAAATGACTAAAAACCAAGAGGTACCAGGATACATGCATTAGGCTATTGGTTTATGCAGTGTGTGGGGTTATAATTGATTTATAATTGACAAAAGGTTTATATGAAGCCTGTTTAAAGTGCTATACAAGTCTATATGAATCAAATCAAACTGAATCAAATCGAATCAAGTGGAATCAACTCCAGCATATAAGAGTCTCTTGGAGCAGAGAAACAATCCTTGCCATTCCTCTGAACATTCTCCAAAAGACATTGGCAGCTTGGCAGTTAAGGATTTTTCCTAGTGGCCAAATCTCAAGAACACCAGAGTTCGAATCCCAGGATTGGCAGAGAGTCATATTCAGGTCCATTGAGCAACCTTAAAGGAAAAAGGATTCCAAGACATGGTTGATCTTGATATAAGTCAAGGGAAGTTTATAGCCAAAATTTGCATACACAAATCAAATTGGAACCATAGACCAAGGTCTAGCAGGAATGGATCCAGCCCAAGAATCTGACAGATGCACATTTGCAGAAATATCTTCATTAATTTTACCAGATCGCTATGGATTTTTGTTTTTAAGATACAGTATGCTCATAGTCGGCGGCATGGTGGTGTAGTGGTTAGCGCTGTCGCCTCACAGCAAGAAGGTCTGGGTTCGAGCCCCGTGGCCGGCGAGGGCCTTTCTGTGCGGAGTTTGCATGTTCTCCCCGTGCCGCCTAGAAAAAACTTAAACAATGTAAAAAAAAAAGACAACCTACTGACAAAGTGGACTTGAGCTGGTGACTAATACGAGTGTTTTTTGTTTTTTTTTTACCACAGAATAAAATCTACAAAAGACTAGGCATAACTACTTCATTATTTGACAGGATCTACCAGGAACATATGTACACAGAAATTCTCAGGTCACGCTATTCTTCATGTGCAACCACGTGACAAAAACAGTGTGACGTATGCGCCCGCGCCACCGTGTTGGATGATATACAAATCCAGAATGCAAGGACATGTACATAAGTTGTATATTTTAGTAACATAGTTTGATATTTTGATTATTCTTGTTTTTATATTATTAACCCAACAAACCTTTTATATTTCGAACGATAAAGGTCTTTGACAAAAAAAAAAGAGTACAAACACAGTCTCAAAGCATGCAGTAAAAACATTACTACGCAAGCAGTACTATTTTATACCAATTCTATTTCCTTTTAATAGACAAAGTAAGATCACTCGAATCAAAAGGAACAATCGATGGAGATAAATTCCACAAGGCACAGCATACTTTGGCAATCTTATCAAGTTAAATCAGCTTCTGATATTTTTTCTTAAAAGATATATGCAGAGCTCATCTCATCTCATTATCTCTAGCCGCTTTATCCTGTTCTACAGGGTCGCAGGCAAGCTGGAGCCTATCCCAGCTGACTACGGGCGAAAGGCGGGGTACACCCTGGACAAGTCGCCAGGTCAGCACAGGGCTGACACATAGACACAGACAACCATTCACACTCACATTCACACCTACGCTCAATTTAGAGTCACCAGTTAACCTAACCTGCATGTCTTTGGACTGTGGGGGAAACCGGAGCACCCGGAGGAAACCCACGCGGACACGGGGAGAACATGCAAACTCCGCACAGAAAGGCCCTCGCTGGCCACGGGGCTCGAACCCAGGACCTTCTTGCTGTGAGGCGACAGCGCTAACCACTACACCACCGTGCCGCCCCATATGCAGAGCTTTTATTTTTAAATACATTTCTGAGTGGATAGTATCTTCATCCTTGACTCTTGTATGCTGCATAAATGGGAATAAAAAAGTATATTTTTGAGAGTTAAAATCGACCGCAAAGTTGGCATTTGAGCTTCCCCGCTGAGCCAGCCAGCCCTGAGTGCATGACGTCACTGCGGTAACTGGTTTTAAGGCCGAGGCCTTTAGCCTCACTCACAACCCACCGTACAGGCTGCTACGGGAGGTCTACGGCAAAAAATTTGGCAAAACCGTGCATGAGACTTGCACGACACTTGCATGTGTTTAGCGCCGTAGAAGGTCACAGACTGCCCGTGGAGACTTTTGGTCCTGCACATGCAAATTCTACGGGTCTTGTGACAAATCAGGAATGCATACACTACGTACGGCACCCGTACTCCTTTTGTACACCTGAACCAAGTCAGCAGCGCGGCTAGTAGGGGCTTTTGCGATGACAGTAAGACGCATGAGTGACGCACGGTCATTGTATGAGTGACGTGCCTCAGAAGTACTACACAAGTATTCCACACTTGCCATTTGTGCGGCGCGCAAGACAGAAGTACCTTTCACTTTCTACCCCATGTGTGGCGTGCACACAGCGCACGTGACCTGCACGCGGCACGAGGGGTAAGACTCTGGGTATACAGTATATATTGGGGAGGAACCAAGGAACCGATCGTGTAGCGTGTAGCATTGTAGAAAGGAAGAAGACCACCTCATTTGCTGTTTTTATTTGAGTATATGTTAATTTGCCATGCAAACGTCAAATAATAAACCATGAGTATAAGGGAATAACACATTTTATTACATTGTAAAAAATCCCAACTAAATAGCCCAACAGTTTGAGCACTGAAACACACTTTGACTCCGAGCTGCTGTCCTGCTCCTACTGCTGCTGAGTGGTGGGACGGGGTGTCGGGATGTCCTTGTCCTCATCACTGAGCATGGCACAATGGCCCAACAGCGATGATGGGATTGCAATGTCCTCACTTCTGGGCGTCGTTAGCTGAAACATACATGAAAATCAGCACATATAGTATTAATTACATAAGCATATAGGTGTTGAAAGTTTAAAGCATGTGTATTTACCTGTGAAAATCCCTCTGGCGGGGTGCTGGGCCTTCTGCCGGCTTGAAGGCAAACTTCTCCCTGTCCGTGCAGGGCTCGCCGGTGCTGCTACCATCATCATCAAATTCTTCCTCCTCCTTCCCCTCTGCTGTTTCAGGCTGGGTTACTTCACTTTCACTTGCTTCTTCTTGGGTCCCATTTTCTAAACTTTAAACTGAAAATTTTTCCCACAAAATATCCAATGCTCTTCAGCCGAAAGAGAGATGCAGAATGCTGCAGACACGCTGGTTTTATACCCACTCCTGGCTTGCATCACACGCAAGTTATGAGTGATTGTAATGTGCTAATCACATGCATCACACACGCTTCACAAGTGCGGTCTGAACTCGTAGCGCAGGAAACTGGTCAAATGCAAGTCTCACACACTCCACACTCACTGAACAAGCACTGATGACGTGCATCAGATATATGCTTTCCACGGGCTAACGTCGCAATTTTTCCCACGCCTCGAGGAAGTCAGATGGGCAACCTGTACTTGACAAGTATTTTGCCCGTACCACTTTAAATCTGGTGAGAGTTCAGTGCTAATTAAAGCTGTTTTCTGCTGATTAAATTTAACTTTTTAGCTTTAGCATGAACACTCTGCTTCTCACCTTGCAGGAGCACCGGCAAACCTACACTGATATGACTTGTGAAACTCCCCCAAACTTTCCCCCGGGTTCACCGCAACCCTGCGGCACGGCTGCGAGCTACCAAACCCTGCGACCCGCGCGTGTCAAACACTTACAGTGGGTTGTGAGTGAGGCTTTAGATAGCTATAGACCAAAGTCATATAAATAAAAATTTCTGGTGAAAGTAAGAAATAGCGTTACCGACTTGCTCAACTAAGACTGATTTGACTTCATTGATTGTGGGTTGACTCTCATTAAAACAGGATGGGTGTTATAACTTATGCAACATACATGTACATGCATGCATTCTCACTGATAAAACGTAAAAGGCTAATTAAATAATCAGATGAACTGAGACAATCACATTCTGAAGCAAATTAAATCATCTTATACCGCTAACTTAAATACACAATACAAGTTACATGTATTAATCTAAATCCAGGTAAACAACGAGTGTTGCTGTTTTTGTTGTTTTGTATCCAAGTGAGAGTCGCAGCTTACCTGTCTGTGTTCTCGCTTCTTGAAGGCCGACCTTGTGGCCGAGTGTTTTGAAACAATCTGACTTTCAGTTGTTCGTTCAGTTCTCCGTTTATTCACTTCTTCCACATAAGGGTAAGATATTGCTGCTGAGGCGAGCATATCCAGCGGGGAAATCAGACGGCTGCTCCACTCATTCTCCATTTTCTCCATACTGAGTACTCCGCCATTACTGCTCGGCTCAGGCAATTACTAAAACCCGGGACGGGACATCACCGGTTTTAGCAACAACCACGGGGAGGTCACTGCCTGAGTGATAATACGTCCCGTTCCATCTTGGATTTTAGCAACAACCCTCGGCTCAGTCTGGGAGAACTGGTACAACTGAACTTACTTTCCTTTTTGTATAGTTTTATTTTCCTTTAATTGTTGATACTGCACCCTCTTTCAGTACGGGCTTATAGCCAACGCTCCTCAACAGATCAGAGGTTTCATACGAGTCTTCAGTAAAATACGCAGAGCAGAGGAGAGACCACTTCATAGGCACCCAATGTGCCCGTGAACAACTCACAAAATGAGTCCAAATCTTTTCAGTTTGAACATTCTTGGGGCATGAATGCAACTTAAATCCACCTTCTGTCGTGTTGCTGCACTGGCCAGCAACACATCTACGTGGCATGGTGATAAATTAGCTCAAAATGGAGGATCGAGTTGCAGTCGGCTCTGTATTTTAGTGTAGCGGAAATGGCGATGAGACCGATAGACTTCCTGCTGTGGCGTCACGGACGTCAAGGTCATTCACTCAGACCGCTACCTATATAAATCACTTTAATCATAAAAATTTCTATATTAGATTTATTGTTAGCGCTTAAAACTATTCCTGTGCCATTCTTGAGGTCTCAAGGCATTTATAAACAAAAAGTGAGGCCATGGTTCTGCGTATATGCTTTAAGGTCCACCAATTCACAAGTCATATCAGTGTAGGTTTGCCGGTGCTCCTGCAAGGTGAAAAGCAGAGTGTTCATGCTAAAGCTCAAAAGTTAAATTTAATCAGCAGAAAACAGCTTTACTTAGCACTGAACTCTCACCAGATTTAAAGTGGTCACCACACACGCCCAGGTGTAATTGGCTTTTTCCTCAGTTAAGTCCTTATGATGTATGTTTTTGAACCACAGCATATGCACGGCGTTCTCTGGACGGCTCATCTGTTTTGTCGCCGTTTTTAATTATTTTGGGAATTCTGAAGCACGGTTTCTCTTTGTCACGAGTAGCATTATTACCGCACTTATATCCTGCACACAAAGGAGGCATCGTCTTTCTTCAAAGGCAATGAAATCAAAAGAAAATCACGAAGCGTTGCGGCAGGTCACATGTGAAGCGCTGGTTTCTGATGGTTGTTTATCATCCAACATGGCGGACTTACAGGTTTGGATGTCAAGCGTGACATCACCTGCACACGAAGAATACAAAGCATCGTGAGAATGCAGGTAGTTAGGTCAGGTAAGCATCACTGCTTACCACAGGTGGTCGGATCCTGAGCCATTGGTCTGTTGGTTGAGTGTGGCTATAGCCCATGTAGCTGACTAGCAGTAAAGTAAACAAACACCCCGTGACTGATGCTAGTGGTGCACATGTATTTCTGACTGATGCACGTACATCAGTTGCACCATTCTGAATCTGTCTCTGGTCAAGCCTGATATTGTCGAGCCCAAGACTAGTGGAGAACAAGTCAAGACCAAGGCTTAAGGGGATCAAGGCCAAGTCAAGATCATGTCCAGTTGAAACACTGAGATTAAAAACGATCAAATCCTTTTCATAGCCAAGCCTTTGGCTTAATTTGTGCAATTCCTCCAATGATGAAGGCTATGTTTTCTAGAAAAAAGGGCTCTATACATGTCTAGGGAAAAGGTAATGTAAACACTAGATGATAGTAAGATTAAGTCTAAAAAAAGTCATACTATATGTCTATTATGATCCAAATCACTTATACAGTATACAGTAAGGAGTGGCACGGTGGTGTAGTGGTTAGCGCTGTCACCTCACAGCAAGAAGGTCCGGGTTCGAGCCCCGTGGCCGGCGAGGGCCTTTCTGTGCGGAGTTTGCATGTTCTCCCCGTGTCCGCGTGGGTTTCTTCCGGGTGCTCCGGTTTCCCCCACAGTCCAAAGACATGCAGGTTAGGTTAACTGGTAACTCTAAATTGACCGTAGGTGTGAATGTGAGTGTGAATGGTTGTCTGTGTCTATGTGTCAGCCCTGTGATGACCTGGCGACTTGTCCAGGGTGTACCCCGCCTTTCGCCCGTAGTCAGCTGGGATAGGCTCCAGCTCGCCTGCGACCCTGTAGGACAGGATAAAGCGGCTAGAGATAATGAGATGAGATGAGTAAGTCCACCTTCAAACTAGAGTCCTACCTGAGTCTGATACTTGTGCAGAGTCATCCCAAACTAAAAAAGAAATCTGCCAAATAAATAAATAAATAAATAAATAAATATCTGAAATGTAAGTGCAGATGCAGCGGATATTTGACGAGATGCGAACACAGCCGCCAGAGCCACTTACGGTACCCAGAGTTGCTGAGTGATGTTTTTTAGTAACACCTTTGCTCCTTTGTGGTGTGTTCGGTTTATACCTTTATAATGAATTTCAGCTGAGTTGTCTTATAAAATGCTGAGGAGATCATGACGTTGACAAAATATATTATATTCAAGTGCAAGTCTTACTGTAGCACTACTGCGCTTTCTTGCCTTATCGCCTACATGCGCCTGCGAAAAGCTCCGATTTGCTTGGAGAAATCTGAATGTTAATATGTAACACTGTTGCAGATTATTTGACTTTGACAGGCAGAGTGATTGTAAAAATGTTTTTTTTTTAAATTATTTTCTTAATTAGGACAGTAGTCTGATCTTATTTCTTTCTTTCCTCTCTTCCTCTTCAGATCCTGGAGGCCTTGGCTCGGAACGACGAGCAGCTGGTGCAGACGTGCACCCGGGTAAACTCCAACACGGAGCTTGTCCCGGAGGAGCTGCAGCTCAGGTTCAGCTCGATGTGTGCGGAGAGACTTGAGCACATCAACCGCCGTATCACCAACTACAGGAAGGTATGGAACGCTATCCACATACTCATACAGAGAAAGTCGATTACTTGCTTTAATAGCTTCAAGTCGAGTTAATTGGCAACGTATCCATGTTCTGTGTAGTGAGACATGATGGACTATGGTGTAGATGTTACTAGACAGAGGTCTACACGTGTATGTAAGATTGGACATGTAGTGCATATGTTTGTGCAAATTAGTCTGTGAATGTAGACCGTTTAATGTCGCAGCCTATAAAGAATGCACATAAGTAAATACAAATGACTAAATACAGTATGTCGTACCGGTATAAAAAATAGGTACAACATACTGCTTATAAATAAAACTGTTTTCTGATCCCATGTCTCTACAGTAAATATAGCATATATACATGTTATCAATTCATCTCCTGCAAACATCACCAAGCCGTGAGCAGCGTCAGGGCTCGGAGTATCTCATCTCATCTCATTATCTCTAGCCGCTTTATCCTGTCCTACAGGGTCGCAGGAAAGCTGGAGCCTATCCCAGCTGACTACGGGCGAAAGGCGGGGTACACCCTGGACAAGTCGCCAGGTCATCACAGGGCTGACACATAGACACAGACAACCATTCACACTCACATTCACACCTACGGTCAATTTAGAGTCACCAGTTAACCTAACCTGCATGTCTTTGGACTGTGGGGGAAACCGGAGCACCCGGAAGAAACCCACGCAGACACGGGGAGAACATGCAAACTCCACACAGAAAGGCCCTCGCCGGCCACAGGGCTCGAACCCGGACCTTCTTGCTGTGAGGCGACAGCGCTAACCACTACACCACCGTGCCGTCACTCGGAGTATTTTGGTTACCAATTTTGTTTATTGTGTTTTTGTTCAAAATACAGTGCTGTGAATTATATCTATTTTCAAAATAGTAAGAAAGCACATGTTCATTAATTGTCTTAGAAGCATTATTTAGTACTAATGAGCACATTTTGTTTCACAAGTGTAGTGTAAAGACTCAAATAAAATAAAAAAAATTAAAGCGAATAGCACAAGTTTGCTATCGGCTTTTCAATATATGTGCCAAAAAGCTCAAAAGATCTTACAAAACCTTTCATTCGACCTTTCAGAAGGACCAAACAAAAGCTGTGATAATCAAAAGGTAAATTTTCTTAAAATAAACACCACTTACTCGATATCGAATCAGTAGCCTTGGTGAACCACGAGGTGAATTTCGTTTATCTTTTTATCTGCCGATTATCTTCCGATACTATGAAGTTATAACGAGGTTTCTTTTATTTCGTTTCTGGTTCTGAAGTTTATCAAGAAGTAGAACGGGTAATCGAACTTGATCAGGATAACCAGAGGTGGACAAAGTACCCAACTTCATTACTTAAGTCAAAGTACAGATCCCACTGGTCAAATGTTACTCCGATACAAGTGAAAGTTGTCCAGTCAAATTTTTACTTAAGTACTGAAGTACTTGCTTTTAAAAATACTTAAGTATTAAAAGTACATTTTCTGTCACTGCATTGTTGTATTATTGCCACAACGCTTACAAAACCTAACACCGTTACCAAAGACAGAAATGTGAATTCAGAACATGAACGCATGCTGTGCATTATGGTGGTTTAACATTAAGCTAGCTAGTCAGTGATGCGCCACCTGACATGCTAGCAAACTCTTTTCAAACTCAAAATCATATTGGGTAGCTAATGTTACTAGAAAAGAAAGATTTCTACATTCTGTTTATTTGGCAAGATTGTGCTAAAACATATTTCTGAAAGGACTTCAGATAAGTTAACGTTATTCGTGTTAGCGTAACTCCGTTTTTACATGCTAACTAACAGTGTCCAAGTTAACTAGCTATGTGTTAACGTTAGCCGTGGACAAGGCTACGGCGACTTGACGGGCAAATCCATAGAAAGCCATTTGAGTAACCAGACTGCATAGCTATTGCAACGTGATCGCTAGCTCTAAAAGCACAGACAACTTTGTCGCAAGCTATCTCTTGGAATAAAACGTTTACAGACCTCAATATGCTCCCGCAGGTCAGACGATGAGTTTTTGTAGGCCGTGATGTGGTTCGTTTTCAGCAAACAAAGCAAACGTTTAAAACGAAACGAATCTTTAATCCTTTCAGAAAACTGAAACATGGGTTCTAGGTATGGCCATGGGTGTGTGTGCATTCCCCAGAAGAAGCGCCTCCTTCCATTCTGCCATCAACTGATCGGGTTCAAATAATGATGTTGAGAAATAACTGAACTTGATTTTATCCAGTCCATGGACGTGACGTGACCCGAGTGATTACTGATCGGCTGTCTCAGTGTCACCTGCGAAAAAAAACAATCACGTTTTAGAAATGAAAACAAAAAACATCCACTT
This sequence comes from Neoarius graeffei, assembly GCF_027579695.1. Classification (NCBI taxonomy): domain Eukaryota; kingdom Metazoa; phylum Chordata; class Actinopteri; order Siluriformes; family Ariidae; genus Neoarius; species Neoarius graeffei. The sequence goes on from NC_083587.1 coordinate 21,844,050, forward strand.
CCAAAGCTGCTTCATAGTAACAAGCAACGAGGACCTTGATGGAAATGTAGCGGAGTGAAAAGTACGATATTTGCCTTTCAAATGTAGTGAATTTAAAGTCATAAGTTTCCACAAAAAAAAAAATACTCAAGTAAAGTACAGATACTGAAAAAGTGTACTTAAGTACAGCACTCAAGTAAATGTACTTTGTTACTGTTCACCTCTGAGGATAAGTGCTGATTGGTTACAAAGTTCCGCTATTGTTACACTCATTCTTACATTCTTACAACATGATGACATAGTGGCTTCGCTACTTGTTCTTGTGTACCTTTGATAATGCGAGATCAACTGTTCGTATCATGAGATCATGAGTCGCCGTTCTGGTGATTGTAATGCTTATGCGCATGCGCGGTGCACTATTGTTACACTCATTCTTACAACACAATGACATAGTGGCTCTGCGTCTATGAGGCAGTAGCTACAAAAACAGAAATGAGTAAGGAATAAAACAGTTCAGGACATGCTGTTATAGGTAAACAATCAGTGATGGGGTGGTGAAGTGGCTGTTTTTGGTCCTTAAAGGTCATAGGCAAGGGTCGGAGGTGGAACATAGAATATCAACTTTATTGTCTAGAAGAACGACCCAAAAAGCCAATTCAATCTTCCTGGTGTCTAATTTGCACCCTAAAATTGAATAAAACAGTTAAAATATACCGTTTTGCCCAATTTCCGAAGGTTTGTTTACATCTCACTTATGCGCACTTTTACCGCCAGGGGGCAGTCGTCGTGACGTCATTCAAGGCCAGACTGGGAGCAGCTCTGTGTTTACCTGCGAACCGAGCACACGTATACAGACTTTGGTCGTGAGAGGTTGTGTAACATGTCTGAAAGCGATAGCAATTTTGAAGTAGGAACTCTCCAAATTGAATATCGAGAAGTGAAACCATATCTGTATGAACCTATGGCCGTTGCGAAGCAATCGGTGAATGTGGCTCACTGGTTTGACCGTGCGGCCTCGGAATCAGACAGCGACTCGGCCGACTCTGATCGCGGTGACCCCGGACCTCAACAAGACTCGCGCCCAAACGATTTATCCTGGTAGTTATGATAAATTCCTACTTTCGTCGTAATACTAAATAAGAGCCCTTTTGAAGAATAATTAAACCGCCCTCCCTAGTGGATATAGGGAACGATTACTGGACAGTGCGCCGGTAGGCCACATTAGCCTGCCATCCGCGGCATTATACTATTTATAGCCGACTCTGAGCGAGGAAATATCCCTTTATCTCATTTCCACAATGATTGTACAGGATCCCTCAGGATTCCTGACTTGTCAATTGCAAGCAAAGGTAAAAATATTTACCTCCAATCTTCTCCTTTTTGCTTGAGCGTTGCTGCTCCATTTCTTCTTTGACTGCTTGATTTTGCTTCACGCGCACAATCCACTCTCTCCACCTCGTCTCCTCTTCCAGAAAAAGCCAACCCGCTTGCTCCGCCTCTTCTCCTCTTTCGGAAAAAGCCAATCCACCCTCTCCGCCTCTTCTCCTCTCTCGGAAAAAGGTAAAAACTTCTTCCTGAACCGGTCCCGTTGTTACAGTTCACTGCACAACAATAAGGCATGGGGTTTTTCTTTGGAAATTCCCGAACGCACTTCTGTGCTCAAGCCGAACGGCCATGTAAGTAAACGGAAGTGGACTCAACTCAAGCGGTTTGTTTGTCTTGAATGACGTCATGCGCCGAGTGGTCATAAAAATCGCCGAACAGAAATTCGCCGCGATCCGCACTCACTCATTTTAATTATTACTTATTAACAATACTTCTTGGGACCAGAAGAAAATTACAGAGGGTTTTTTAACATATAAAGTTTCAAATGTGCATAAAATTAAAACCGTTGCCTATGAGCTTTAAACTCCACAGCAATTTGTCTGTGATTACATTTTTTAATCAAAGAATAACACATCATATTGCATTTTTATCCATTTATAGTTGCATTTAATATTGTGGAACAGCCCCAGCGTGTCATGCTATGTTAGAGTGTTATAGTGTTATAGTATATAGTTGTTCCCTCACCAGCTTCTTTTTTTCTCTTTTTGTCTTGAAGTTCATAAGTTTCCCATGTCGCAAAAATTAAAGCTAGAGCTTTATCTCGATGTTACAAAGTGTTACAAAGTACTGACACTGGAGACTCCTTCCGAAATGTTACCACATTAATAACTTGGCACATTTTTCCATCCATCCATTATCTCTAGCCGCTTTATCCTGTTCTACAGGGTCGCAGGCAAGCTGGAGCCTATCCCAGCTGACTACGGGCGAAAGGCGGGGTACACCCTGGACAAGTCGCCAGGTCATCACAGGGCTGACACATAGACACAGACAACCATTCACACTCACATTCACACCTACGGTCAATTTAGAGTCACCAGTTAACCTAACCTGCATGTCTTTGGACTGTGGGGGAAACCGGAGCACCCGGAGGAAACCCACGCGGACACGGGGAGAACATGCAAACGCCGCACAGAAAGACCCTCGCCGGCCATGGGGCTCGAACCTGGACCTTCTTGCTGTGAGGCGACAGCGCTAACCACTACACCACCGTGCCGCCCTGGCACATTTTTTAAAAACAAAAATATGTGTAGTGTCCAGCATATACAATGAGTCATTACTTTAAACCTGATACAGTATTTAGAAGTGTATTAAATATATAGGACATGATTATACAGTAGAAGTTATTTATAATCATCTGGGTGCCACACAGATGAGGATGGGTTCCCTTTTGAGTCCAGTTACTTCAAGGGTTCTAGCTCAGGGAGTTTTTTCTGAGCACCGTCATCTCAGGCTTCCTCATTAGGGATACATTTATAAATTCATGACTCAGACACACACAAAATAAAGTTCGTTACTGATGACTGGTCTGTTTTTGCTTTGCAACACTCCGGCACACACACCTGCCATCAGGAGGGTTTTGGGTTCTTATTGATCAAGTACATTTGAAAGTGATGACCTGGGTTATTTGTTGTGAGTGTTTATAAAACCTGCTTTTTAATGATGAAATCATTTCACCGTGGATTAATTTGCACACTCAGGCTGGTCAAAGTGCAAAAATGTTCACGGCAGTGTGAAACAAAGTATTAGAGAGTATGAAAGAGGGATCAGGCAAGTATTGTTGCATCATAAAATCTAAGAGCCAATCACATTCCTGCATGCAAATGAAGACACTATGCAGTAGACTTTTGTCAGTTTTTAACCCTCTCTCCAGCTGCTTTTATACAAAATGAATCAACACTTTCTGGCGAATCAGAATTGAGAATTCAATCTCATTAACCACTTTTATTTAGCTCTCGATTTCTTAATGTGCATAAAGTCTAGGCATTATTTCTATGCTTGGTTTCTATGCTCCAAAGATTGTGAACATCATCAAGAGCTTCCATGAGGGTATGCAAGCCAAAATATCTGTTGCAGGAGAGCTTTCCAAGGAATTCGTAGTTTCATCCGGCCTTCGTCAAGGCTGTGTCATGGCACCGGCCCTATTCATTCTCTTTTTTCCTTACATGTTGAGAAAGGCACACCAGTCAGTGCCCGACTTTGGCATCAACATCCGCCACAAACAAGACGGCAAGCTATTTAACCTTCGTAGACTAAAGACCAAGTCTGCAAAGGTAACACAGCTGAGCGACTTTCTCTATGCTGATGATGCAGTGCTCGGTACCAACAACCACAGGTCACTGCAAGATAGTATAAATGTGCTCAATAAGACTTGCAAAGACTTTGGGCTGACAATCAGCAAGCCAAAAACCGAAGTCATGCATGTTAACTGTCTAGATCCACCTGCTACTACCATTGATGACTTTACACTAACGAAAGCACACAAATTCACCTACCTTGGTGGCGATCTGACCGATGACGGAAATCTCGAGCCTGAGATAAAAAAGAGGATCAGTAGAGCTCCTTCCGCTCATTGGCAGCTAGTTGCTTTGATAGGAAAGGGATCTCAATAAGCACCAAACTTGCAGTCTACAAGGCTATTATCCTACCAACGCTACGCTATGGAAGTGAGACATGGCTCACACTAGCTCACCAGGTCCACTTGCTAGAATGTTTTCATCAACGTTCACTCTGCCACATCCTCAAGATCAGATGGTGGCAGCACATCACAAACGCAGAAGTGCTAAGGAGGGCTAATTGTAACACCATCGAGGCAATCATCAGGTCAAACCGACTACGTTGGCTTGGTCATGTCTGCCGGATGGATAGTAACAGGATCCCTAAGCAGCTTTTGTTTGGAGAACTAGCCAAAGGTAAAAGATCTAGAGGAAGACCGAAGAAGCGATGGAAAGATTGTGCAAAGGACGATCTGAGACTTTGCGGCTTCCCGGGCAATTGGCATGATCTGACAGCTGATCGTGACACATGGCAGCGCAAAATAAGATGTGGAAGGGCTTTAGTTGATGCAAGTCTTCTGGAAAGAGCAGCGGCTAGACGCGCTCATCGAAAGAGATAGTCTGATGAATCTGGGGTCTCCAATTGTCGCTTGTGACATGGATCGCAATGGAATGGAATGGTTTGTTTGTTTTATTTCATTGTCGACATTTATTTGTGTGCATTTATTCTTCAGCATGGTACTTTTCGGATGTTAAGTAATCAGAACTATGAATGAGCCCGGGCGGCACGGTGGTGTAGTGGTTAGCGCTGTCGCCTCACAGCAAGAAGGTCCGGGTTCGAGCCCCGTGGCCGGCGAGGGCCTTTCTGTGCGGAGTTTGCATGTTCTCCCCGTGTCCGCGTGGGTTTCCTCCGGGTGCTCCGGTTTCCCCCACAGTCCAAAGACATGCAGGTTAGGTTAACTGGTGACTCTAAATTGACCTTAGGTGTGAATGTGGGTGTGAATGGTTGTCTGTGTCTATGTGTCAGCCCTGTGATGACCTGGCGACTTGTCCAGGGTGTACCCCGCCTTTCGCCCATAGTCAGCTGGGATAGGCTCCAGCTTGCCTGCGACCCTGTAGAAGGATAAAGCGGCTAGAGATAATGAGATGAGATGAGATGAGATGAATGAGCCCGCACTCCATTGAAAAGGGGTTTGATTTCTACATGACATTGCCGGTGGCACGGTGGTGTAGTGGTTAGCGCTGTCGCCTCACAGCAAGAAGGTCCTGGGTTCGAGCCCCGTGGCCGGCGAGGGCCTTTCTGTGCGGAGTTTGCATGTTCTCCCCGTGTCCGCGTGGGTTTCCTCCGGGTGCTCCGGTTTCCCTCACAGTCCAAAGACATGCAGGTTAGGTTAACTGGTGACTCTAAATTGAGCGTAGGTGTGAATGTGAGTGTGAATGGTTGTCTGTGTCTATGTGTCAGCCCTGTGATGACCTGGCGACTTGTCCAGGGTGTACCCCGCCTTTCGCCCGTAGTCAGCTGGGATAGGCTCCAGCTTGCCTGCGACCCTGTAGAACAGGATAAAGCGGCTACAGATAATGAGATGAGATGAGATGACATTGCCATGTGCGCCGCCACCAGAGGCCTGCGGCATTGCTATTCATAAAGTTCAAAGCAACGTTTCAAGTGCATTTTGAATCTGGTTTTGTTTGCACAGATCGCTGAATTTGCAAAATATGCAGCTCATCTGAGAGTCATTTCCTCAAAAGGAATATATTCCAGTTCCAGTGTTGTGAGGAATCGCAGAAATATTCTCACGTACAGCCTGTTGATTAAAGGCGTCTTAAGTAGCCATGCTTTTATTTTTCCATATTATCTCAATGCATAAGCGTGAGATGGAAAATGAGTCGTGGGGGTGCCGAAAATGGCCATGCCGATTAATCAGTGGATTGTACATGCTCCAGAAATGTGTTTGTTGTTTGTTCGAAGGCCTTGTTTTGGCACTGACTTGATTATCTATTATGTTGTAGCGGGTAAATGAGTGTGTAGTCCACCAGCTGGAGTGCTGAGTGCTGGTGATGAATGAGCTGTGCATGTTGTCAACAGAAATCACTACCTCACTGTTAGCAGTTATGTTTAGCCCAAACATCACTAAAGCAATGCTTTTCCATGGCTGAAAGCTTTTTAAAATGTTAAAACTGCAGTAACTGTAATGGAAAATGGCTGCTAGTGAGTAGTTTTTGACTACATACAAAATTAGCTCGTGAAAATTCCAGTGTGCTTCGAGTCCCTCGCTGGGCTAGAGCTAGTTAGCTATTTCAGTGCATGATGAAAATAACCTTGTGTATGATTATTTAGCCATCATGACTTTTTTTTTTCCCCCGTGATTTACAAAAAGTCAGCTCATGTTTTGGCTGTGAGCTATCGTGTTACGGTATGTCTACTCATCGCAAATGACATACAGTACATCATTCATGTCTCGCTAGCGTCTTTATTTTCTCTCAATATGTTTAAAGCCTTGCGGTGACAGCTAATTTAAGCGCTATGCTAAAACATTTTGTTTCAAAAGTTGTTTACTTGTACATGTATACGCTACACAATCAACACAACTTACTACTGTAGCTAGTCAGTTTTCTCTGTAAACATTACCTAGCTTTGCTAACTTGACAAATTAGGCTATTTATTTAGAACTAAGTAGGTTCATTGACATGTATTTTTCTTTCCAAGATAACTGCATGTTGTGCTAAAGGATAGCGCTAGACTTGATTTAACGCTATAGGTAAAGCATTATGGAGCTTGTCATCACATTGTGAAAGTCAATAAAGAGTAGGATTTGTGTCCTTTTCCGGTTGTACTCCAAGAAACTATGGATAAAAAAGTTAATAGCCTGGACACGAAACCTGTTTTTCTGCTTGGATAATTATTTGTCCACACCAGAAACATTCACACTAACCCGATTTCTGCTCTCAGTTTTCACGGGTGCTGAAAAACAGAGCCTGGCCTACGTTCAAGCAAGCCAAGACCAAGGTGTCGCCTCTCCATAGCAGCGATTTCTGCCCAACAAACTGCCACATTAACGTGATGGAGGTGTCCTACCCCAAGACCACAACATCTCTGGGAAGCGCTTTTGGTGTGCAGTTGGACAACAGGAAGAATTCCACGCTGGAGAAAGGAACTCATGATGCTGAGCAGGGTGAGACGGGATACACTGAGGTTTGGAAATTAGGACAGCTTTATACAGCATATTTATTTGAAGTAAATGTGATTTCCCCCCCATATACTGATAATCCAATGCAATACTGATTATAGTCAAGCTTAGAAAAGTACAATTTGACACTAATGTGTGTTCTCAGGCAAGCTGAACCCCATGGTGCATGTGCAGCACTGCATCACCAGCATGGCCGCTCCATCAGGACACAGTCTGGGCCGAACAGAAGGGCACGGCCTGCGCTTCCTGTTGCGAGAGGAAGACCTGCTCACGGTTGACGCCTACCACAAACTGCTCACCAAACTGAACACAGCAATGAAGGAGATGGAGTGCTACACCGGACAGATTCACGAGTAAGCGTAGTCTTGGATTGTGCGTTAATAGAAAAATATAAATCATATTTTCATATTTCATTGTTTTAATTTACATGGGATATAAAAAGTTTACACACCCCTCTTATGGAAAAAAAAACCCAAGCTCATCTTTATAGGTTATTGTAAGTTGTTCTTTTTTTTCAACATTTTTCATTGAATGTTATTGATTCCTAGATCACATCAGTAGTGGAAAAAGATGTGCACAATTTTCCAGGACTTTCCATTGGGTTTCTATTATCACTGGTTCAAATCCAATTCCTTGCTGTTAGATTAGATTTTATGAGGGTGACTAGGGTAATAAGGTTATTGTAAGAAGAAAAAGAAAGTAAATATTCTTGTGTAGGGACTATTAGTGTTGTAGTCAAGACCACCTAAACCAAGACCAAAGTGTATCAAGACCAAGACTTTGAGGGGTTGAGATCAAGTCAAGACCAAGACCAAGACAGGGTAAGACCGAGTCAAGACCAGGATCAGATCAGTGTGTGTGAAGGGGTGGGGGAGGGCTGACATACGTTAACAGGAAGAAAATGTTCAAATTAGCAACGAGTCACGTTATTGGTTGCATTTGAAGCAGGAAATTTTACATCCAATCACAGTAACAATGTTAACAAATCAGTCAGATAATACACAGGCAATTTAGTGAAATCCCTACAGCTGTGGTCTTGACTGGTCTTGAAATAAAATCCCGAGTCCTCTGTGTCTGAGAGTGAAATAAGACCGAGCAAAAATGGAGTCGATTCTGAGATGAAACCAAGATCTTCAAAAAGTAGTCTTGAGATCAAGAGCGGTCTCAAGTACTATAACACTAGAGATGATAACTGGTTATGATGGATGGAAGATCTATCTATACATTAGTTCTATGTTAAAGCTGTAGTTTGGTCAAAAAATTTTCCCTTTTAACCTCAATGTCATGTGTCTGAAGCACTAGAGCCTCAAAACTAATGTTGCATACATGCTGCCAAAAGCTGTATAACCATTTTACAAACTATTTTAGTATACGAGTGATTCCACGCTTATGGGTCCTGAAATGGGGACATGAACTTATTCACCTAAAACCATTTCTTTTTTTACCATCAGGTCACAAAACATGTAATCTTTAATGAATGATATGTTAAAAGATAACTTTAATTTTCTGAGATGTAATAAAAACATATTTATATGCCAAAGTCAAGCCTATGAGTTCCAAAATGATGTCTGTTCCATTACTTCTGTTACGATTGTCCATCTCGCGTCTGTTACAAATTAATTACAATCTAGCTATATACCATGTTAATCTTATTGAAAGAATGTGTATGTTTATTCTACTACACATGTTTATTAATTATATTTGCTAAAACATCATCTTCCTATGTTTCAAAAAGTAATTCTACATTGTTAAAATTGAGAATATATATGTCCACAACACTTCTGTTACGTTCTGACTTTGGCATATAAATATGTTTTTATTACATCTCAGAAAATTAAAGTTATCTTTTAACATATCATTCATTAAAGATTACATGTTTTGTGACCTGATGGTAAAAAAAAGAAATGGTTTTAGGTGAATTTTTAAAAATAAGTTCATGTCCCCATTTCAGTACCCATAAGCGTGGAATCACTCATATATAGATACATTATTTAAATGTGTACAATTATACTGTGGCTCTTTATTGTGTCCAGAAAGATTTATTTTCCTAAACATTCCACCCATAGATAGTTTTCATTACAATTCTCATTAAATTCTATTTGACATCATTTATAAGGGGCGGTACGGTGGTGTAGTGGTTAGCACTGTCGCCTCACAGCAAGAAGGTTCTGGGTTTGAGCCCAGTGGCCGACGGGGGCCTTTCTGTGTGGAGTTTGCATGTTCTCCCCGTGTCTGCGTGGGTTTCCTCCGGGTGCTCCGGTTTCCCCCAAAGACATGCAGGTTAGGTTAACTGGTGGCTCTAAATTGACCGTAGGTGTGAATGTGAGTGTGAACGGTTGTTTGTCTCTGTGTGTCAGACCTGCAATGACCTGGCGACTTGTCCAGGGTGTACCCCGCCTTTCGCCCGTAGTCAGCTGGGATAGGCTCCAGCTTGCCTGCGACCCTGTACAGGATAAGCAGCTGCTTATAATGGATGGATGGATGGATCATTTATAGTATAATAGCTATGCTAATTTTGGACTGTGCTTTCCCTCACTAAAACAAAATGAGAAAACCCACAGTCCCAAATCCCAGGTTTCAACATCTTAGTTTTGCTTAGGTGATTTCTAAAAACACTGAATTCATCCTGTATTGTTTTTCCTTATATGATGACGAGATAACCCTCGTGGTCTCGATTGAAATTCGAATCTATGATGCATCTACCGTAGCTAAACATGTGCTGTAGGCGGTTCTCACACCAGACTAATTAAATCACTCAGATCACTGTCAGCTCTTAGCAAATGTTCTGCAATTCAATGGCCCTAATTATTACTGTTCTGTGCTTTAACATGGGCTTGTAGTGTACAGCAGTCTGTTCAAAAGCTAATTAACTTGCTGCATAGTTATTCATTCGAGACTTGCTAATGCTGCAGACTGCTTTAACTACCTGTTCCTCTAATAATCAGAACATTTTCAGCATTTTATTAAAGTGGACATGAAAACGTGGGATTTGCTTGTGGTGGAGAAAATTTAATTTAGGTCACTGGATATTTATGGACTGAGAGTTCACGATTCATTCAGGATTTAAAGGCGTATTTTGGCTTTGTTTACAGCTATGAGGCTCATGGACAAGTTAACAAGTAACGGGAATCTACAGTATCTCACCCAAAGTCTTAGCAAACCAGAAGGGCACTTCGTAGAGTGAATACCTTCACCAAGCCACATTTATGAACATCTAAATCAATTCACTTGAACCTAGGATAATCCTAAAGCTGTACACCAAATTTCATCCAAATCTGTTCACGACTTTTTGAGTTACGTTGAGAAAAGACAAAAATAAAAATAAAAAATCCTGGGGCCACATATATATCCAGATTTATATCAAAATCTAATCAATTGTTCCTTGGCCCATGGAGGAAAGGTGGTTTCCTCCAAATTTCATCAAAATATGTTCACTACTTTTTGAGTTATGTTGGGAACAATAAACAAACAAACGGAGATGAAAACATAGCCTCCGCCAACAAAGTTGGTGGAGGTAATAAGGGTATAAACCCTACCATTCCTTGTCACTGGGGTGGTAAAATGATATCACTCATTGGGAAAAGTCAAAGCTTTCATGTAAAAATGAATTATAAACCATTTTGATCAGCTTTCCAAGTGAAAGATACAGAAGATACTTCTGAAGATACAGCAACAAGGAAAGGTACAACAGATCAATTTCAGTCCCCAGTTCCTGCTTCCCAAAAACCAAAGCTGGGATGGTATTCGAACGCTGAATGAAATGTTGTTGATAATATCATTATAACTGGACCAAAGTTGCAATATTTGCAAAAAAATATATTGTTTTTAGGCAACATGACCAATTTGTCACGATTCTCAAGTAACATAGCTACAGAGTAACAATTCTGTAAATCCAGTCAGCTAATCATGTAGCATCAGCGCAGTGCATACAGCCATCCAGGTCCAGGTCAAGAGCTTCATTTAAGGTTCACAACAAAATGCAGAATGGGAGAAGAACGTGATGCTGGAAACACTGGTCGTAGTTCAGAAACTCCAGGGATTTTCACGCACAACAATTTTTATAGTTGTACAGAATGGTGCAAAAATAAATAAATAAAGACAGAGAATGGGTTCTGTTGTGGTTCATGCACCAAATTTTGAACCGTTCAGACATTTCGACCAATAATAAATTGGTTCAGAAAATGAAAAGTTGGTTCCCAGCTGGAACCAGAAGATAGCTGGTTTTTCCAGTGTGAACCGTGATGACATCAGTGGGCGTGTCATTCGTTTGGAGAGTTTCTACATCTTCTTATCATTAGTAGCTGGTCCGTGTTTGGTTTTTGGATGAAAACAAATATCTGCAATCATGGAACAAAAGCTTGCAGGAAATCAATGCGATCCACCATCTTGCGACTACTGTTTACTTCCGTTGTGCATTGTGTAAAGCCTTCTATTCAGGGTGCATCCTTGATTACAACAGTTCTGCTCAAAACTCATGAAAACGTGTTTCACTGGCACCGATGTTCAAAGAATTCTGAATGGAACTGGTTCAAGAACACGGTCCCTGTTGGTTGAAAAGTGATGTGTGAGCCATAGTTCTGTGGACAAAAAACAAACAAACAAAAATCCTCGTTGGTGAGGGAGCTTAAAGGAGAATGGCCGGACTGCTTCAAGCTAACAGGAAGGCTACAGTAACCTGAATAACCACTCTTTACAACTGTGTTGAGCAGAAAAGCATCTCAGAAAGCACAATATCCAGTAGGCTCAGTGGATATTCGAGTAAATTTGATTGCTTCTCCAAACTATTCCTTTAGAAGCTTCTTTTAAATATTATGTCCCATTAATCTGGCTGTTTTATCAGGACTGTGTGTGTGTGTGTGTGTGTGTGTGTGTGTGTGTGTGTGTGTGTGTGTGTGTGTGTGTGTAGTGAGACTTCCTGATCCAGTGGTGCTGTTGAGTGCTTCATTGTTTACAAGTATATGAATGTAGAACAGGAAATTGGACACTATAAAGTCAGGCCGCACATTAAAAAAAAAAAAAAACAGCTGAGAGAAGAATAGGACAGAACTATAAATGTCGCTCAGGCCAAACTATTTTACAGCAGGGTTACTGACCATCCAAACAAGCTTAAAGAAAAGTTTCTGTTTCTCTTTTCCTGTCTCCCAGTCCGTATTCGGAACCATGCATTGTGCAGGTGAAGTTGTACGTTTGTGTTGCCATTTGGAGCATGTGTATATGTGAAGCTCAGTGGAATGGTGCGAGGGCCAGTAAGGGGTTAATGACTTTCCTCACAGTAATGAGTCTCTCTAGACTGCTTATTCCATCAGTGTATCTGCCTCTGAATTAAAATGGCTATCGACCTCCACTGGATACAGAATCCATTGCCGAATGAAGAGCTCAGAAATCAGAGACAACGTGAATGATTTAGTGATTTACAGCCATGGTGCTCTCTCTTCCTTCCTTCCTTCCTTCCTTCCTTCCTTCCTTCCTCCCTCGCCTGTTCTTGTGGGACAAAAGGACAATTTGTTCATGAAGTCGCTTCTCAGACTCTTAAACACTTGATGATAAGTCCTGAGGGACAGGACTAAAAATATGGATACTCAAACTGTTGAACTTTTGTATCTGACCCTGGAGTGGCATGCATACAGCTGTACGTACGAACAAAGTCCTTATCAACAAGTCTTGCCACTCGGCAGCCATCTTGGTAACACACCTGGGGGCTACCAAGACCAAGCTCCTGTCAAAATGAATGAGAAGAGAGCCATAACATGACTTTGCCACAATATAAGCTTTAAAAAGACACCCCCCCCCCCCCACCCCCACCCCCACACACACACACACAGTGCAACTGGTTTATACACCTGGCTTATTCTTGGTTCAGTAGATGATTGGCTTTTTGGGGAAAGGGGTGGGACATGCGCATACAACCACCGTCTTTGGCATTACAGACTTTTCCCACAGATTTCTATTCAGGATCCTTTAAGTGGGATGTCTCTTCCCCTCATGACCCTACTGCCTTCAAAACGTGTCCTGACAAGCATCCAGCTATGCTGTGATTTATTTATTTATTTGTTTGTTTCTCTCATACCATGCATTGCGTTTTATTTCCTGTTTTACGCTCTTCACATTCCAGCCTTTCTTTTCTTAGCTATGTTTCATACACAGACACCTTTAATTAGTAAATCTTTCAAGTCTTTATTTTATCTCTTAACCTATTTTTGTGTTCTTGGAACATTATAATCACATCAGGTATCGTGTAACAGTTCAGGAACAAAATCCTGAAAACCGTGTAATGAAAAATCAATAACTGAAACCACGTAATGTCATCTGAGCGTCTGGTCCAGATCACTTTTAATGAATAAGTAATGTATGTGCGCAGGAATACAGAGAAATATTGATGAGGCGTATGAAGCAAACACTAAACTGCTCAGACTGAATTCAGAGTGGGATTGGATTCATTCTGTTTTTACATTTCTAGCATTTGTAACATTACAAATCCTTTGTTACTTTAAATACTATTTAAAATAAAAGAAATACATATAAACTGAAATAGTTATTGGCACAGTGTGTACCTTTTCCACTTCACAGCTCTAGAGTTTGATTTTGGGGTTAGTGAGGATTAGTGTGTGTGTGTGTGTGGGGGGGGGTGTGTGTGCTTCAAATGTTCTCCCATTGTCTGTATGGGTTTTCTCCATGTTCTCTGGTTTCCTCCCACCTCAAAAAGCACACCAGGAGGTTGATTGGCTGCATGAAAGTGTGGGTGGGTGTGTGTGTTGCCTAACCACCAGGAAAATAAACACAAAATGAAGAAAGACTACTAAACATTAATAAATGATGTAGATGTGCTCTCTCAGTACACAGGAGCGAGAAAGAATACTACGGTATAGACAAGCAACATACATGCAGATAAAGTATTGGTACTAGCC